>NC_135785.1:75565000-75592500 GCF_051106095.1 Pogona vitticeps
TCGGTCTTACTAATTTTTTACTCTCTTAAAATTCTGTCAGCAGGATCCAGTGTTTTCTTGGAAATCAGAAGCTTGCTTCCTATTCTAAAAAGTCACTGAAAAAGTATGGTGATTTTGTAGTCATGGGAAAGGGAAGAACTCTCTCCCCCCCTCCCCCCCTCTCTCTGTGTACATAGTAATACTAACATTAGATATTCACTAACATTTACCTCAGACTGCCAGAGAACAATGTTAATTTCAACACTCTGAAATTACTTGCTGCTGTTTCCCAACAAAAAAGGTCTATGTTATACAGTACTTACAAGTCAAACTTGATTTAATATTAGTAGAATAAAGGTCTGTTTCTCATCACTGATGAGTAACACAAGAGTGGAAGAAATATTTGGGAGGAGTCAGATGGGAACCATGTACAGTGGTGCCCCGCAAGATGATGTTAATCCGTTCCATTGAAATCGCTGTCTTGTGAAAACATTGTCTTGCGAAATGCAATTCCCCATTGGAATGCATTGAAATCCGTTTAATGCGTTCCAATGGGGACAAATTGTCATCGTTTTGCAAAAATCGCCCATAGGGAAGCCATTTTGTGAAGCACCAATCAGCTGTTAAAATCACTGTCTTGTGAAGCATCGGTCCCGAAAACACCCATTTTGCGAAGTGCCAATCAGCTGTTAAAATCATCATCTTGCGAAGCATCGGTCCCTCCCCCCAAAAAAAATCTTGTGAAGCAACGTCCGAAACATCATATAGCGAAAATCACCCATAGGAAACACTGTTTTGCAAAGTGCTATAGTGATTGCAACAACTCATTGTCATGCGGATTCGTCGTTTTGCGCGGTAATCATCTAGCGGGGCACTACTGTAAATGTAAGGGGCCACACAGATTACGAAGTTGCATTTAGATGTAGGAGAGATTGTATCTTAGTAACAGATACAACAGTTTCACAAGAAGTTCCTTTGGAACACAGGAAACCACCCTACATGCAGGTGTCTTCAATTCCACATGAACACCTCTTGAAACAGTTTGACTATTAAAGCTTTTAACACATAAAACCTAACTGAAATAGGCCTACGGTTGAGAGGTCTGAATAGGTAATGCAAGCTCCACTCTAAAGATGCTGGGCATGGTGCAGTTGTGCAGAAGGAACAATGGGATGTCCCTCAAGAGATATCTTCTATTACCAAACTAGATGTGGTAGGATCTTTGTTAGCAGCAGATGGCATCTATCAGTAAAGCAGGACACTGCCAGTTACTCAGGAAGGAGGGAAGACATTTGCCCTCTACCTTTTTTTTTTCATGCTTAGAACGAGGCTCCTAGAAAAGTAGTTGCTGATCAGGGCAGGGCAGTCCAGGAGTGTTTCTTCCATAATGGCAGAATGCTCTGTTCCAAGGGAAGAAGAAAATAATCATTGAAAGGGAACTCCCACCACCCTTGTTCTGGCTCTCCAAAGGAAACGTCACCACAAAAATCAATGTGAGGATGCTCAGGTGGAAAGGATTGTGAATACATTTAGGCTGCTCTTGTCTGCCTTTGAAATTCTTCCAGCTTTCCTGTTGCAGACCCAGGCTGCGGTGGCTATTATGTCCCGCCCAAGCTTTACAACTAATATCATATCACCAATGGAAGAAAAGAGCCCCATGTTTGTCAACACTGACATTATATCCTCTTCAAACATAGAGAGGATTGTCCACCTTGCTCCCAGATGTATGGAAGCACTTGGTGATTATCAGTGTTGAGGAATATTTTGTTGAGATTTATACAGCCCTTCTGTGCCTTGAAAGAATGTGTGGGAGAGGGTTGTGACAACTAGACTCTACCTACGATAAAAAGTACACCAATTAGGCATTTGGAAGTCATACAAAACAACCTTATACAGATACAGATGCAAATAACACAAGAGTCCTTTCCAGGCCATCAAATGCACTTCTATGAAGGGCACTGTCAGTACATACAGTGCATCATTAGCAGGATGCCGTCAACCAGCTCAGCTCTTCACATGTGCTTTCAATGGATGAATGGGGGACTGCAGACTGCCCATCCTCCTTAAGCAATGAGTTGACTCATCTTCAATTTCCCTTTCCCTCAGATTTAAGGGATGAAACTTGAGGGCAAGTACTGGGCGCTGGGATGTCATGGTAGGCTTCCAAAATTCCAAATAAAAATTACTAAATTATATCTGTCTGTAATAAGAAAAAGAAACTATGTGTATTTGCTGCATCATCTCAACAAAGATGAACCCAGACTCACCTGGGTCCCACGTTGTGGTGGCGGCCTGGCCTCCCACACTCCCCCATGGATTTGTAATGGTGGCTGCCACATGACAGGCCATAAAGGAGTCTGGGAGAATGATGTCAGGTGAAGGGTCATGCTGGCTGCCAGGGATTGGCTGGTGCAACCAGAGGTGGGGTCTGTATTCACCCTCCCCACCCATCCCATGCTTGGTACAGTTAAGAGTTGTGGGCATTAGTAATGGTTTATGTTAGACAAGTTATTTGTTATTGCAGCTCATTTTATATCCATGTCACAGCTTTACTGGTAGTTTGGGAGCATTGAGGATGGATCCAGGGGATAATAGAGGGCAGGCATGGTCCTACCTGCCACTATCACTGAACCCCCTCCCTTTGAGGGATAGGGGCAAGGAACAGGGCTGCCCCAGCTTGGGGGGGGCAGGGCTTTGGCCTTCCCTTTGGGTGACAGGGAGCCATAGAATGACATATGCCCACGTAGTCTCTGAGGATCTGTCACCCCAGGTCATTTCCCAGAGAGATCTGGCATATGGATGCTAGATCGGTAATGCATTCAGGCCTGCCGATGGAAACAAGTCCAACCCCAATGCTTAGCCAAGGGAACTGCAGCTGTAATTCAGTTAATAAAGTTGTGCCCTTTAACTTCAAGTTTAAAGTATTTATTGTCTGGGGGAATTATTTAAAAAGCTTCATTTTATTTGCTAATTCTTCTTTCCTTTTTTCTTTATTACCAATGGCTGTATATGTTTGCCCTAAAATGTATCTGCTCAATCCACATTGTATGCCTAGTTTCTAAATGAGAGATGCTACAACAAAATTTCCTCATGCTATGCCAAGCCTCCTGTTCTTGGTAGGGTAGGAAAAGGTTGTCATTTCTCAGAAGACCAAAGCACTCTGAAATTTTGACAATTCTCTGTCTGTAACTAGTACTGTACTATTGTGGAGAAGAGAATAGTCTTTACGCTTGTACCTTCACCAACTCAATATGTCACCAGCCATCAGCAGGAGTATAAATAGTATTGAGTTGCCAAATGTTAACACATTTATGGAGAGGTGTTATCTTCAATTAACTGTGAGCTAAAGCAGTGGTCCCCAACCCTGGGCCTCCAGATGTTCTTGGACTACCACTCCCAGAAGCCTTCACCACCACCTTGGCTGGTCAGGATTTCTGGGAGTTGAAGTCCAAGAACATCTGGAGGCCCAAGGTTAGAGACCACTGAGCTAAAGGATGGTTCCATTTTTTGTAGCCCCTGTTCAGTTGATTCCACCTCCCCTCTTGCACACAGGAAGTCCCTTTCTTCCACTGTTCCTCTTGCCTTATCAATTCTGAATTCAGCACAAAACTGGGGAGGTTAATTTGGGGGGGGGAGTTGCTTGGAGCACCTAAAGAAGTAGGCTCTCCTCATGAAAGTGCATGTTAAATGACACTTGTTAGTCTAAAAGAGGTCATAAGATTCTGGTATTTTTTCAAACATTTAGTTGTAGTTATAATTCAAAAGCCAAAAAAAAAATCAGTAATTACTAGATTTACAATTTTTTTAATGTGGAATAGGACTGTGAGTGGAGGGAGGAAATTTTGAGTTTATTTTATTTATATGCTTTAAGGGTATTGGTTGGGAGGTAATTTAAAGATTCATTTGGTTCCTTTTATATACTGTCTATTTGTATTGTTTATTTTGTCTTATTTTAATTTTTATTTCATTCTATGTTATTTTGTTTTGCTGTATTTACTTTATCTTGTTTATTTCATTATTTTAATTGTTTAATTTGGTTATTGTTAACTATTTAGTTTGATATTTTTTGTTAGATTTATTACACTGCATCTGGTTTATGTATTTACTTTATTGTGTTTTCTCTTTTTTCATCTTTTCTCTTGTCTTTTGATCTTTTCTTATGTTAATAATTTCGTTATTATTATTTAATTTGTTTGAATTAATTTAGGGTTTTCTGTTTTTTCTTTTCTTTTCTTTTGATATGGAATGGAAGACCTGCCCTCCCAGCAAGGGGCTATTGAACATCTCTGTGATTACGGGTAGAGGGAGATATGGCGTTGGCACAGCCCCTACTTGTGTTAGAAGAATGATGAACAGATGTTTGAAGGCTGTTCACTGTTCTAGGACTGTGATCAACCATTAGTATCAAGGTAGCCAGATCAGCCAACCCTCCACTCTAAAACTGGTGCTGTTGAATGCCTGGTCTGTATGCAATAAATTCCAGGTTATTTACGATCTTATTCTGGAGGAGGATGCAGACCTGGCATGCATAACCAAAATGTGGATAGGTGGAGAAGGGGTCCTCCCCTAACACTTGCCTGTCCACCTGGCTATGCTGTCCAGCACCAGGGTAGACTGGAGGGGTGGGGGGGAGTAGCCATCGTATTTAAAAACACCTTGGAGGTTACTAGACGCTCCTCGGTGGTAAAGCCAGATCTGGACTGCCTCCATGTGTTGATAGGGGCCAGGGATGATATTGGGATCTTGCTGGGTTACCGCGCTTCCCGCGACCCAGCCATTTCCTTACCAGAGCTGGCGGACTGTTGAGGTCCCCAAAGCTATCAGTTTGGGGTGATTTCAACATTCATGTGGAGGCAGAGACTTCTTGAGTTCTTGGAAACCATGGCTTCCTTGAACATGTCCCAACATGTCAACAGCCCCACCCATGTGGGTGGTCATATGTTAGACCTGTTTTTTTTCCACCAATTGGAGTGAGTGTGGTCTGATGGTGACTGACCTTATGTCCGTCCCCTTGTCATGGTCAGATCACCGCCTAATAAAATGTAACCTCTCAGTGGCTCTCTCCCCTCACAGGGAGCAGGGGCCTATTTCTATGGTCCCCCCTCAAAGGCTACAGGATCCTGTAGGATTCCAGAATGCCATGAGAGGTGTTTCAGCTGACCTGGCTGGTGTGCCTGTCGAGGCTCTGGTTGATCGTTGGTTTACCGCCACCATCAGGGCCGTAGACATGATTGCTCCTAAACTCCCTCTCCAACGCAGAGCTCGGCCTGTGCCCTGGTTTAACCGGGACCTATGAACGATGAAGCAATTTAGGAGAAGGCTAGAGCGCAAGTGGAGAAAGAACCCAACGGATTATAATTGGATAGCTGTCAGGGTCGCGACTAACCTTTACCTAGCCAAGGTAATGGCTGCTAGCCGAGTACATCTTACTAACTGGATAAGCAAAGCTTCAAATCAGCAGATGGAGCTATTCCGTACAGTGCGCAACCTATCCAGAATTCGTCTAAGGGAGGGGCCTCCCCTTAGTATTTCACCGGACTAATTTGCAACATTTTAAACATCTAAAGTAGAGGCCATCTGCCAGGAGCTATCTCCTTTTTTAGATACAGTGAGTTGAGCAGAGATGTCCAGCGCTCCACCTTGCCCGGTGACTCTTGATTTCATTTAGCCTGTGATACCAAATATTGTGGACACAGCGCTTGATTGCTGTCAGGCCACCACCTCATCCCTTGACCCTTGCCCGGCCTGGCTAATCAAAGCAGCCAGGCCTATAACAACAGAATGGGCCACAGAAATAATTAATGGGTCTCTCAAGGAGACACTCATTAGGCCCATAAGGAAGAAACCTAGTTTGGCGGCAGATGAAATTGGCAATTATAGGCCCATCACCAATGTTTCTTTCATCAGCAAAGTGGTGGAGAGGGTGGTGGCCGATCATTTGGATGAAACAGATGCCCTGGATCCATTCCAGTTGGGTTTCAGGCCATGCCATGGTACAGAAATGGCATTGGTTGCCCTGTGTGATGACCTATTGAGGGAGGCTGACAGGGGTAAAACATCTCTGTTGGTCCTCCTCGATATCTCGGCGGCCTTTGATACCATCAGCCACGGTATCCTCCTGAGGAGGCTCTCTGAGTTGGGAATTGGTGGCCAGGCGTTTGCCTGGCTCCGATCCTTCCTCAGGGACCATCCTCAGAGAGTACAGCTTGGGGACAGAGTATTGACCCCATGGAGCTTCAATTGTGGGGTTTTGTAGGGTTTGAACATCTCCCCAATGCTGTTTAATATCTACATGAAGCTGCTGGGTGGGGTCATCAGGGGATGTGGGGCATCGTGCCATTAGAATGCTGATGACACTCAGCTCTACATCTCCTTTTCTCCAACTGCAGTGGATGCCGTTGTGTCCCTTCAGAGCTGCTTGGAGTCTGTGCTGCAATGGATGCAGGAAAATGGGCTAAGGCTGAACCCAGACAAGACGGAGGTCCTGACGGTGGGTGGCCCCATCATCAGCGGTCTGGGAAACTCCCTCTAAGTTTTTTGGGGGGTGACTCGTACCTCAAAGAGTGAGGTTTGCAGCTTGGAGATCCATTCAGAGCTGGCATTCACCATGGAAACTCAGGTGGCATAGGTGGTCCGTACCACCTTTTTTCATCTTCAGCAGATAGCCCAGCTGCATGCCTATCTTGATGTTGGGGCGCTCACCACCTTGGTATATGTGCTTGTAATCTAGAGATTAGACCCCTGTAATGCACTCTACGTGGGGCTACCTTTGAGGCTGATGCAGAAACTCCAAACAGTGCAGAGTGCGGTGGCCAGACTCCTTAGTGGAGTGAGAAAATATCATCATATCTCTCCCACTCTGGCTGCTTTGCACAGGCTGCCCATCTGATTCCGTGTTAACTTCAAAGTTTTAATGCTTACGTATAAAGCCCTAAACGGTTTAGGGCCTCGATACTTGGCAGAATGCCTATTCCCACCAAAATCTACCCGTATCACCCGATCGAGTCAGGAGGTGTGGTTGAGGAGCCCAACGCCGAGGGAGGCCCGGAAGGAAAAAAACAAGAAACTGGGCCTTCTTGGCGTTAGCACCTTGCCCCTGGAATAAACTTCCTCCACAGATTTCTGCGGCCCCTTTGTTGGGCATCTTTAAAAACCAACTGAAAACTTGATTTTTTTCTTCCTCTTTTTTCCTTATTCTTCCATCTTGAACAACTTGTTTATTGATGTTTACAATCTTGTTATATTTTAAATTGTTATTATATATGTTGGAAGCCACCCAGAGTAGTCGATTGACTAGATGGGCAGGGTATAAATAAATAAATAAATAAATAAATAAATAAATAAATAAATAAATAAATAAATAAATAAATAAATAAATAAATAAATAAATAAATAAAATAACTACCATTTACAGTTACACCATGACAGGAATGACATTAGCTATTATGTTACAGTTGTAATGTGATTTAACCCTATCTTCATTATTGGAAAAAGGGAATTAATTGAAAATAACTTGCTTCTTTGCAACTTGTTACTACCAAGCTGTGGGTCAGTATTTATGTGATTTATGTGACTCATATGACCGGGCCATTTAAGATTACCCCATCCCATATAAAATATATTTAGCTATTCATTGTAAGCAATTCTGAAGAAATATCCACAAATGTGAGATAGTGGGCCACCATGTGGTTAGACTGCGCGCGCACGCGCGCGCGCGCGCGCGCGCACACACACACACACACACACACACACACACACACACACACACACAAAACCACTTAGTAAGTGGTTACATTCCAATGTGTCACAGAATGTTACCAGCAAGTAAAGAGATAATTGTATTCTCCCTGTCTTAATTCCTGTGGTCAAATGTGTGGTGGTTAGCGAAAGAGTATCTGCTATTTTCAAATAATTCTTTATCCTTCACTTAAATTCATTTGCATATATATGTATCTTTCATTTCAATAGGTCATCTTACTGAAAAAACACCCAATGCTTAATCCTTCATCATTAAGGTGGATTCAGGTATTCAGAAATCTATGTATTTTTGTCTGTACAGTCCTCCATACCATTCATAGATAAAGGTGTGAGAAATAAAACTCTCCTATTCTGGGTGATACATCTAAGGAAACTATGACAGCAAGTGATATCTAAAAATACATGAGTGAGAAGGTCTACCTCATCAATTTTTTCCCAGTCTTTATCACTTTTGTTTTACCCACAGGTTCGTTCAGATACTGCACTTATTTGTTTATTAATTTGGTATCCCACCTTTCCACGAAAAACAGTGCTCAAGGCAACTGACAATAAACTATACATAAAATAACAAGGTCAGAATTAGCCCGTTAATCAAATAAAAAGACATTGAATTATAACATACCAAGTAAAAACACATTAACAACAAGAAATAATGGCACCCACCAAATGCAAACTCACTTCAGCAACAAATCAACATCAAAAGCAAGGGATGTAAATCCACACTTGCCTCATCCTCACACATAGGGAAAGCAAGGTATTTTATGACACTCTCAATATGTGGAGAGAGCAAGAAGAGGAAGAATGATTCCCACCCCCACTCCCTGCAAATTAAGCAGAATATAACACTTAATGTAGGAGTGTTCTTCTAATTTGGAATTTATTTGGAAACCGAAGCATTGCAGGGTATTTATCCATTTCGAAACTTAGCTGAAGTGAGGAAGTCAAAAATGATGGTCAAATTGAACTGGAGCTTTCAGAAAGGCAAAATTTTGCTCTGGCATTTGTGGATTAAAATCTAGAGGAGCAGTGTTAATTTTAGAGGATACAGGGGTTGATGGTCAACTGGTCAAAAGTGTGCAGTTAAAGAATAGATGCATAGAAGGGCGGGAGCTAGGCAAGAAGTAAGCTGCACAGCTACTAATGGTCTAATGCTCTACTAGTAGGGAGAGGGAGGGAGGAAGATGGCAAGGAAGTAAACAAACTGGTACGAGCTTTTCCTGCACACTGGAGGTTGAGCAGTAGTTGATGCAATGGAATTTTCACCCTCTCATCTCTGGTCAGAACCCTTTGTTTTCCTCCTTCTTGGGTCTCCCCCCTCCCCCCCCAATTTTCAAAAATATATTAATTTATCAACAGACTTTGAAATATTCTGGTACAAATTGAAACAGGCTAGAAATGCACTTGAAGCAAATTGGTTGTGATTTGTAAGGTGAATAATTTGCTTTAATGCAAATAATGTTCTAATAAAAATTGTGCGGAATGGCAATGCTTGTAGTTTTGTTCAGTTGATTTTCAAGGGTTAGCTGCATCTGGGAGTTGTTTTATTTTTACAAACAGCCAATTCTTCAGGGGTTTCTGTTTGAGTACTTTACTTTTCATTTTAAAAATAATATTTTTAAAACAGATCATTTGCACAAATCGTATTAAATGGGTTCAATTATTTGTAACATGGAAGGGACTGTGGAGAGGTTTACTGTACCGTATAGATGGTTAAGACTAGGAGCCTCTCAGAAAAAAAAGGTATGGCAGCTCTAATTCAGCATCAACTGGGTTGAACACATAAAGATTAAAATCCACACTTTTAAGAGTTAAGTATTCAGAGTCTTGTGCCTACATGGGTAAAACTGTGAACCCAAATTATTTTTTTAAATTAAGATTTTCCTTCCAAATATGAGGAAATTTGTAAATTTTTGAGAAATTCTGATAAAAATAGAACAGAACCAAAATCCTTCCCAATCTTTAAGCACAACAGGCATGTTGCTAGCATGGCTCCTCCCTGGAGTTCCTGGAAGTTCAGAGTAATCTGCAATTTTTTAAACATTTGAAACTGCATATTTAAATGTCCATTTTAATATGTATTTAAATCTCTTTGATCTCAAAATGTTATTTAAATTTTCCTGTTTCCCGCAAAAAAAATTACATATTTAAGAGTGAATTTTGATGCACCTGAACTGCCAAGAACTGCTGTGCAATATTCAGAGAAGGACGAAATCCAAGGGAATTCTAAGTGCAATCCGCATATAAACCCCAGAGGCGTAGATCAGGTCATTAGTTTCATATAAGTATTTGCAAAAATCCAATTCCTCCAACTGACATTTTTAATGTGTTCTTCTCTGCCTGAAGAAGCATGATGTTGAATTAGGATCTCCATCTTTCATGGGAAAACATGATGCAAATCAGGGTTAAAATGTTCTGGCAATGCTATGTGGCAAAGTGACTTCCTGTACTCCAGTTGGCTCTTAGCAGCTCTAGTAGTCCCTATCTTTATGAGCCCCTGAGTAATGTGAAATTAATAAACAAAAAAGCAAAATCATGTTGTCTTCCTTTTCAGTTCAAAAAAGCCTTCTATGGAATCCAATATTTTCCTTCCTTTTCTAAATGAAGTATTAGGAGCCTGTATGCAACTTATGTGTGTGTGCATGCATGGCAGGATGCAAAAGCTTTTTCTTCAGAAAAGGGGGAGGCCTGCAGTCTCCAAAAACAGCATTACATTTGGAATGAGCCTTGTTATAATGTATGAACCAACATAATAAAACCTGCAATCTTTATAAAGAGCCAGGAAAGTTCAAGCATTCACCAGGTTAGTATTAAATTTGCTAGAAAGAAGTGTGTTTATGTGAAAGGGGGAGGGGGGAGGATCATGAATGGTAAGTAAAGGGATTTTTTTTTAAAAAAAAAAGAGGTAGAATTCATGTCAAAACTGCAAGCGATCTGGAAAGAGATGTTTGTCTTGGACAATTCTAAGGAAGTGACATCATCTTAGTATGCCTATTGGGATATTAGTTCTGCATTTTTCAGGCCAGATTTTGGCTCTAAAGTTGGTGAAATTAGGCAATCTTGTTAAGCTGCACTTCAAGCCGCCCACCTCCACAACACATTACAACACACCTATGACATGACCCAAGAACAATGGGTGAAAAATGGGCTATAAAAACATGAATGGCCTGCTTCATATAAAGTGCATTTTATAGTGCAGGTGTGCCTTCATTTATCGATACCGTAAAGCAGTGAGATCATGCTGGCAATAAAACACAACATTTGTTATAAAGGAGAGAGAGAGAGAGAGAGAGAGAGAGAGAGAAACGAGTGGGGGATCTATTAATTAAACATGTAATTGGTAAAATTGGAGGGACTTCAACAGGGTGTTTTATAAATGTGCTTGGGTATTTTGTCATCAAATGCTTTACATCATCTCACACAAAATCAAAAACTTTCTATAAAGCTTTTGACAGAAATTGCAGAGTGGGAGAGATGGAGGGGGAAGACTGAAAGTTGATTTTAAAAGTATATTACTACTATTTGGGGTTACAATGGTGGTGCTGGAAGGCACATTATGACTCTGGTGTCCTAACAGTTCCTGAGGGGGGGGGGCGTTTTTCCCTACCAACCCTCATAGGTTTGCAAGATCTGAGCAGGGCTATTGATGATACGTTCTTTGGGAGGCCATTGATTCATACAGAAGGCCTCCATACAGGAAGCAACTTGACAGCATGTAACCACAACAATAACAACCTGGTTGGAATAACTGGGGAGTCCCCTACATGGAGAATGACAGCATATAAGTAAGTAAGTAAGTAAGTAAGTAAGTAAGTAAGTAAGTAAGTAAGTAAGTAAGTAAGTAAGTAAGTAAGTAAGTAAATTAATAAATTAATAAATTAATAAATTAATAAATAAGAAGGGGGGAATATAAATAGGAAATTCTACCTGAGATTTTATTACTTGCATCTTCTGGGGAGAATTGCACTGTTTCCCCCTTTCTTCTTTGTATACTAAAAAGGAGACTAATACAGTGGTGCCCCGCATAGTGACATTAATCCGTTCCAGAATTAACGTCGCTATCCAGAAACATCGCTTTGTGGGGGGAAAAGCTCACCTTTATGCGAAAATCCTCCATGCGGCCGCCATTTTCGCTGCCCGGTAAGCGAGGAATCCGGGCCAAAACACAGCGGGTGGCCATTTTGCCATCTTCCCTGCTCCAGCCCCTCCCCCTCCCCGCCTTACAGCTGATCGGCAGTGCTCTTAGAAGCTTCCCCAGCAGGTAAATAGGCAGTGGAAATGCACTGGGGAAGCCTCTGAAAGTGGCGCTTTGCCGGGGTGGGGTGGGTGGGGGTGGGGGTGGTGGCAGGGACAGGCCTGCCACCCCTGCACACCCCCTCACGCCCCCCCACAGCAAAGCAGGGCTTTCAGAGGTGCATTTCCACTGCTGAAAAGGCCCCAGGAGGCTTCTGAAAGCGGTGCTTTGCTGAGGTGGGGGTGGTGGTAGGGGCAGGCCCACCACCCCAGAGCCCCCCTCACACCACTTTCAGAGGCTTCCCCAGTGCATTTCCACTGCCTATTTACCTGCTGGGGAAGCTTCTAAGAGCACCACCGATCAGCTGTAAGGCAGGGAGGGGGAGGGGCTGGAGCGGGGAAGATGGCTCCTGGCTCTTTTCTGGGACGATCACTTTCCCCCCCCCTCATCGCAAGCTGTGCAAAAATGGGGCATTTGCGATGATGGGGGGAAGCCATCATCACAAAGCGATTTTTCCCTATAGGGAACATCGCAATGCGATCGCAAAGGTAAAGGTAAAGGTAAAGGTTCCCCTTGACAATTTTTTTGTCCAGTCGTGTCCGACCCTAGGGGGCGGCGCTCATCCCGCTCTTCAAGCCATAGAGCCAGCGTTTGTCCGAAGACAATCTTTCCGTGGTCACATGGCCAGTGTGATTTAGACACGGAACGCTGTTTACCTTCCCACCGAGATGGTACCTATTTATCTACTCGCATTTGCATGCTTTCGAACCGCTAGGTTGGCGGGAGCTGGGACA
Organism: Pogona vitticeps; assembly: GCF_051106095.1. Lineage (NCBI taxonomy): Eukaryota > Metazoa > Chordata > Lepidosauria > Squamata > Agamidae > Pogona > Pogona vitticeps. Next base: position 75,577,763 of record NC_135785.1, read on the forward strand.
AGCAACGGGTGCTCACTCCGTCCCGTGGATTCGATCTTACGACTGCTTGGTCTTCTGACCCTGCAGCACAGGCTTCTGCGGTTTAGCCCACAGCGCCACCACGTCCCTCTGCGATCGCAAAAGCAATCGCAAAATCTTCATCGCTATGCGGATTCATCATTAAACGGGGCGCCCGTTAAGCGAGGTACCACTGTATAAGATAAAGTATATGACAGATGTCCTTCAAAGATCACATTTTAGGAGGCTGTGTCTGTTGTTACTAACACAACAGACCTGGTCTATATTTTAAGGGCCCTCTTCTGCTAAAAGTGCTCTTCGAATTGTGTTGTTTTGATTAAGTGAAATGTCTTTACCAATACTGTTTCTCTGTACAGTTATGCATATTGCATAGAATAATAAAAAAAATCTTCACATCATCAACTCAAAAGAAGAAAAACCTTGCCCATAAATAGCCAGGCCTTGGGGATGCCCACCTGCTGAGAAGCATTTAAATCTGGGGCATAAGATCTTTTCCATTTTGCTTGTTAGATGAATTAAAAGACTGTTCCAATTTCACCAGCCATATTTTGGTTCAAAATCAGTGGAAAAGGATTTATGGATGTAAATCACTACTGGTACTGTTCTCATGCACTGGAATGAGAAACCACTATATATTTTTTTTCCTCATAAAAGAGTGAGATTTCTTTTATGAGTCTTGAGAAGGGATTGGGCAGGTCTAAGACCATTTTTTCTTCTTCTGGAAATAATGCAGATTGTGCAAAAGTACAATAGCCAATTATTTTTTGTGGATTTTTCAGAATTGAACGTAATAGGTTTTTTTCTCTCTCTTTTTAAACCACCTCACAATCATTCTGTGCTAGCTCTGTGTGTGTGCTTTCTATAAAAAGAAAAGACACAAAAATGTACAAAGACTGCTGCAGTGATGTGGCCCATAACCTACAAAAATCACAAGGAAGAAAAGAAGTTTTCCTTGCCTCATTCTTTCTCAGGAGGTGAGGTATCTCACAGTGTTTGGAAATTTCTCTTTGAGGTGTCTCATCCTGTTGAGACAGCCTACATGAAGGCAAACAACAAATGTGTTCTTCACATCCCTCAAATAAATGCTGCACCACAGCCTAGGTCTGTATGCTGAGCAATGACAGTGATTGAGTTAAATTTAGTAAAGGGGTAAGATTCCTTAAATTCATCAGACATCTACTCACAATGGTGAATAGGGCTGAGCATCTCAGGAAAATTTCAGATATGACTATGAATGCAGCCCTTGTTTCCACTGAGATTCTAATGCTGATGTAAGATATGCATCACCCAAAATACTCATTTGCATTACAAATACCTCTCCTCCATTTCTTCCTCCACAATCAGATATTCAGATAAAGTGCAGAAGTGGAGCAAAGTGCAAACTATGTTGCATGTTTGAAATCTGTCTATTACCTGTGCCATAAGGCAGGTCAAGATAAAGTTCTGTCAAATGACTTGATTTAGCAGTTATTTTAATAGAGATGTAACAGAGAAAACTGCTGCACTGCAGGCTTGTACCAGAGAATATCCTAACAGCAAATGCTCAGGGGATTTATAAGCAGCTATGTCCACATTTCAATTGGAAAGAACCAATGTTAAAAAATACCTTCTAGTGTCTGTACCTAGGTCTGGATTTCATTGGTTGAAACAGATATCATTTACAGACTTTCTCGTACCCCAGCCCTCTTTCCTTAGGAAAGCCATGGTAACTCCAATAAGGAGACACTGAGTTATCTGTCTGCACTATACTTGGTTGCAAAGTGTCTTTAAATTTCATTTCTGAATAAATCACTCCAGGATGCTTTAGAAATAAGTTTCACTTTCACATCTGCCTCTAGCAAGCGGAAACCTAGCCTTCTAGTCTATAGAAGTAAATGGGTTTTCAAATATTATGAATTATTGTTAAAGGTATTCAGAACTATCAAATTTGGGTTTGGGTATATTCAGAATGATCCAAATATGGCATTATTCTGTGAATTCCAAATGCGGGTGCATATCTATAGTTTTTAAACAATAGCTATCAGTAACCATGGGAACAATTTGTTTGACAATAATGTGCAAATAATATGGAGGAAATATACGATCATCTTTGCTCCCCCTATATCTCCATTATGTCCTATATTAGAACATCCTAAATTTAAATTTCAAGATAAATATACACAATTTAAGCAATGGAAAGAGAGAGGAATGTATAGAATAAGAGACTTTTTTATACAAGGAAAACCTATTAGAAAAAAACTAGGCAAATAGTAATTAATTGGTATCAGATTGCCCAAATTAGAAATTTGGCAACTCACCTACATAAAACACTGGGTTCAAATGGAGCATTAACAGAAATAGAGAAATATTGTATAGAGATAGGGAATAAAAGGAAAACAGGGTTAATTTCAGTACAGTGGTGCCTTGCACAGCGAGGTTAATCCGTCCCGGATTAACCCTCGCTGTGTGAAACATCGCTGAGCGGGGCAGAAAAGCCCATTGGAATGCATTAAACATTGTTTAATGCGTTCCAAATCGGCTGAAAACTCACCGTTCAGCGATGCTTCTGGGGTCCGGCAGCCATTTTCGCGCCCTCCCCTCGCTGAACGAGGGCACGAAAATGGCTGCGATCAGCTGTTCTGCGGCTTCAAAATGGCCGCAGGAACAGCCGAAAGGGCCAGGCGCAGCGTTTTCGCGCCCTTAGTAAGCGAGGGGAGAGCGCGAAAACGCTGCGCGCAGCCATTTCGGCTGTTCCGGCAGCGTTTTCGCGCTCTCCCCTTGCTTACCAAGGGTGCGAAAACGATGCACATGGCCGTTTTGGGGTACGCGGCGGCCATTTTGGACCCGCCGATCAGCTGATCGGCGGGTCCAAAATGGTCGCCGGAACAGCCGAAATGGCCAGGCGCAGCGTTTTCGCGCCCTTGATAAGCAAGGGGAGGGCGCGAAGATGCTGCGCGCAGCTTACCGACCTTCATTCTGCGATTTTCGCCTATTGGGGCCATCGCTGTGCGATCGCATTAGCGATCGCAAGAGCGTCCTCATAGAGCGAATTCATCGCTCTACGGGGCGCTCGTTGTGCGAGGCACCACTGTAATTTATAAAAGTATTATAGATAAACAACTTGGAGACAATATGGGATCCAAGATAGTTTGGGAGACAAATTTAAAAACTGAAATATTAGAGAACACATGGAAAAGAATGTGGACCTCTCAACCTTACAAATCAGTATCATCTCAAGCTAAAGAAACAATGTTAAAAGTAGTGCACAGATGGTACTTATACCCTGTAAAAATAAATATCAATAAAAGACTATCAGACATGTGTTGGAGGAAGTGTAGGAATAACGGAACTCTGGAACATATGTGATTAACATGCACAAGAGTGGAAATTTTCTGGTCTGAAGTAATTAAGTGGTTGGAAAGTATAACAAAAGAAAAAATAATTTCAAATGAAACTTTGCTACTTTTTTCATTATTTGCAGGAGGGAATGAAAACATTGTGAATAAAGAACTAATTGTGATTATATTAGGAGGAGCCCATAATGACATTGCCCATCACTGGAAGGACTCTCAGGACTTGTCCTTGTAAAGATTTCAAAATAGAATGTGGTGTGAGAAAATAGATGGAAATTGGGACTTGTAGTCATACAAAGATGGTAGATGTTGTGGAATGTGAAGAGAGAGAGGTTTGTATTTTGAAAAGGAGAAGAGGGGGGGAGAAATAGCCCAGCTTCCCTAGATGCTAATATGTAGAGAGAGCAAAGATGATTACTTAGCATAGTCTTTGCTGTTTATTATTTTACCTAAGAATAGTGAACTTATTTAATCATGGTAACTGCTGGATATGCTTAATGCTTTATAGCTTTTAACATTACAACTATATTCTAATGAAACTACTTAATTTTCTTAATAAAATAATTATTCTTAACTGAAGGACTGGTCTATTGAACAGCAGAACTTACTCCTAAATCCAGTGGGGATTTGAGAAGGTCACTAGTTGCTACTGTAATATAGAGAGGTCCTACCTGGCCAGTCTGTTGTGCTGTCTAAGGAAGCACATAGTCAATGGTTTATTGCTTTGAAAGTAAGCAAGTGTTTCTTTTAAGGTCAAGCTTGTCCATGGAGCACGAATTAGGCACTTCTGAAGCCTAAAGGACCTACCTCAGGTAATAAAAGTGGTGGTTTTGTGTCCAAAGTGACACCTCACCTGAGATGATTATCTGTTTCAGGAGAAGTGATCCTGACATATGGAGACTGGCTTTGATGGAAAAACTGACCTACCACATTAAACTCTATAGAGATTAAATAAAACAAGATAAATTTATTGAAGTACAGTGGTGCCTCGATTTACGACCATAATCCATTCCAGAAGATGGACGTAACTCGAAATGGTCATAAGTCGAAGCACCATTTCCCATAGGAATGCACTGAAATGCAATTTATCCGTTCCAGCCAAAGGAAAAAAAATTAATCCCTTCCGGCTGAAAGGGGGGGGGGGAGAAAAGCAATCAAATGTGCAAGACCCATTGGAAATGCACAGAAAACAAATGGAACAGATCTGAAATGCATAGAGAATAAAGGGGGCAGGTCAAAAATGCAAAGAAAACAAAGGAAAAAGCAAGGGAAACATGCAGGACCTATTGGAAATGTGGGTAAAACCCCAAAAGCAACCAAACCCCCCAAAACCCATTGGAAATGGGGGGAAGCAAAAAAAAACCAAGACCCATCAGAAATGGGGGGAAGCCAAAAACAAACAAATCCCCGAGACCCATCAGAAATGGGGGAAAGCCAAAAAACAAACAACCCCCAAGACCCATCTTAAGTGGGGAAAAAAACCAAAAAGCAACAAAAAACCCCAAGACCCATCAGCAATGGGAGGAAAACCCCCCAAAAAGCAACCAAATGCCCCAAGACTCATCGGAAATGGGGAAAACACTCCAAAAAGAAACAAAAAACCCCAAGACCCATTGGAAATGGAGTGGGGAAACCAAAAAACAAACAAACCCCCCCAAGACCCATCACAGCACAGAAACATAACCCCCCAGCTCAAAACCACAGTGCAAAAACACCCATAAGAGTTTTTAAAAAGCAGAAAACAGCACCTTACCTTACCAGGCAGCCTGAAGCCTCCCTGCAAACACACACTCTCTCTCTCAGAAGCAGAAGGAGGCAGTCACAAGCCTCCTCCAACACACACCTCCGACACACTCTCTAACTGCTGGGGCAAAAGAGCTACAAAGAAGCAGCCTCGTCACCACCTACAGTTAGAAATTTGAATTTCCCACCTTTTTTCCCTGCCTTTTTCTGTTCGTAAGTGGAAGGTCCAGTCACAAGTAGAAGCAAAATTTTGCCACCAGAGCTGGTCGTAACTCGAAATGGTCGTAAGTAGGGACGGTCGTAAGTCGAGGCACCACTGTATGGTATCCCTTGTTGGCCTCTGGTGCAGGAGATGAAATGGAAAATTGGCTGAAATGCTGGTTAGTTTGAATAACTGTAGGGTTAGAAGTAAAACATATATAAATATTTAAATATTATTATTATACTATAGATAAAAAATTATTGGAAGTGTAACTGTATTTATAGGTAATTGCTACTTTTTTACTTTTGTTACATGATCAGAGGATTGTAACTTATACAATAATAAAAATTTAATTTAAAAAAAAAAATAATGTACAAATAATAACCTTAGAACTACAGAGCTAGAAGGGACCCTATGAATCATCAAGTCCAGCCCCTGTCAAGGAGGCACACTGCGGAATTGAACTCCCAAACTCTGGCTTCACAGCCAGAGCGCTAAACCACTAAGCTATCCAGGGGTGATTGAATCCTTTTCTCTCCTGACACAATCTCAATGAAAATCCATCTCACTCCAGTTGTTAATAAGGACTTAATAGCAGCTTTTGGGTGGAGATTTCATTGGGACTATGCTGAAAAAGGAAGAGCTAACTGTCTCAAATACCATCATCCAGATAAAAGAGGGGAGTACTGTTTCGACTACACATGAGTATATACCGCATCTTATTGACTCTGGAATCCTCCTGCTTGCAAAGATCTATTCACTCTGCTGAAAGAAGTGAACAAGCAGCTAAAATGCAGCCTATATGTCACCCATGTATTTAAAGACACATTTGTACTCATAGAATGATGAAATTAATAGATTTCCAAAATGTCCCCAAGCCATTTTTATATGGAGCCTTTTTTTTTCCTAAACTATATGAAGTGATCATCAGAATACACACTTGGGAGCTGAGGCTTTTAAAGGGGTATCAAGAAGAGCTTCAAGAAAAGTCCTACAAACTGAGTATAAAGCCATACGCACTGTGGATGAAATCTCAGCCTAACACAATCCCTTTTAATTCCTATTAGAGATGGCATGAACTGGAAAACCAATGGTTTGTGATGGTTCATGGTTTGTGGCTATCTATGAACCATGAAATATCATCACACCCTCCCCCCCAAAAAACTGGTTTGTTGTTCATTTTTGGGGTTCATGCCTGCCCACCCCTTCCTCTCCCGTTGCCCTCATCACTTCCCTACCTTGTCTTGAAGCTGCCACCTTCACCACCACTACCATCCTGAGACGCAGCAGGCCCGGCTTACCTGCAAGGAGCCAGGCTTGCTGCCTGTGTGGATGTGTCTGTCGCTCAGCAGTCAAGTGGCTGCCTGTGCTGCAGCAGCAGCTCCACTTCCTCAAAAGTAGTGCAAAATGATTTTTTTCCCCCTTCTGTTTTGTCCTCAAAATTCCCTTATAAGTAGGTCAAGGTAGAGGCTTGCAAAAGGACACCTGCTAAGTATCTACGTCTCCATGAGTACTGAATAGAGCTCCTCCAAATCTTGATACAGGATTCCAGCTGCCATATTACACTTACTCTCTCTGAATACTCAAGAAATGTCATTTCCCATCCCACTGCAGTTTACTGCAGAAGTTCATCAGGTTTGCAACTTAATATAAGATTCTCCAATTCATACCTCTTAAGATAGGACATGGAATGAAGCTCACCTTACTATTCGAATCAGCACATCTTTCTAGGGCTTGTGATGTACTTGGAAGGAAAACATGCACCATAAAAAAAAGAAATCTAAAACGCATGCACAAATATATATATTTTAAAATTTGAAGAAAAACACTTTCTCAATGGAAAAATAACATAAGTTAAAAGTGCATACATTTGAAGAACCACCAAAAAAGAATGTGTACTTTTAGAAAAATGTATATGGAAATATGAGATAGATCTTCCCAATGCATGTTTGTGTGTGTGTGTGTAGAGACACACATGCACCAAATAAAATTTTGAAAATCAAAATCTGGACTTCCAAATTGGAATTTTCAGTACAGTGGTGCCTCGCATAGCGATTGCTCCGTTTAACGAAGAAATCGCTTTGCGACGATGTATTTGCGATCGCAAAAACAAAATGAGGTTTATTGTAACAGGATGGGGCTTCTTATAGTATCCCAGACCCAGGGCCCTCTGTTTTCCTTCAGACGTCACTTCCTGGGGCTAGGGCTGTCGCCACACACTTTCCCTTCTAAAGCCTTTGTTTGAGTACCTTTCTTGCGCTATCTATTTTCTTCCTATCCAGGTTTCTCTGGGGCATCTTATAGAACCATAGAATATTGGAAGGGGCCTATAAGCCCATCGAGTCCAATCCCCTTCAAAGAGTTCTACTTCTCCCAGGTCTACAGGGAAACACACAGTCACAAATTCAGTAGGCTCTGTGAGAAGGTGAAACAGCCTGCTGGCAGGGGTGTGAGCACCACTGTCCACAGCATCAAGATCATTTATGAATAGTGAACCAAGAATAATCTATTCACCTTACAGTCTGATGTTGCAAGGTTATCTGGTTCTCTCCTGTGGACACTTCTGAGAGGGATGTTTTCTTACTTGGTGGTGGTCAGTAGGTCTGGACACAAAATGAGGCCTTCACTGACATCCAGGACAATAATCTGTACAGCTTTCATGGAATGAGTGCCATATCCTGTGTCTCTGGAAACAATAGAACTTGATGTCACACTTTGATCAAGAGAGTATAAAAACCTGAAATCACACAAGCCAAAGGCTGAAAGATATTAGCACATAGAATTACCTGCATTTAAGCTCTTCTTCATCTTTATAACACAAGTTCCTTCAAACTAGGAAAACTACCAAACAAGATTGGTTACTGGCAGGAATGTGAAGAAATCTCACTAGTTCTTAGTTTTTTGTCAGAACAGGCTATCTGGACACAAGAAGATTGCCTGTCAAGAATTTTCTATCTCACTGAAAGGAAAAGAATTTTTATATTGCCATGTTTTCCTCATTTTGCACAAAATGCAACAGCTTTCTACTGCTGCTGCTGCTACTCCTCTCTCTCTCTCTCACAGAACGAGCACAAAATACAGATCCATTACTCCAAAAGAAACAGTCTGTTCAAAGCTACTACATTTGTTAATTTATGCAAAAAAGAGGCAGCAGTTGTTTGCGACATCCTCATTTTTTGAGAGATATGTAAAATATCAGTATCATGTTTGCACATTTTTGAGAAATGTGCCAAAAAGGTCGGTCTTCCAAGCTTGAAAATATCTATCCAAGACTTAACAAAAAGATAATCCTCTCTGTTACAGTAAGGGACAAAATTATCAGTTTTTCTTGTTTATGAAACAAGGGCAAAGGAGAAAGAAGTTACCTCCCTGCTTTCTTAATACCTCATAAATGTTCCTCTGTTATGTGGAAGAAGCTCAGTTACACCCCCCACAAAAAAAACCCACAAATGAGGTTCCTCAGCAAACTATATCCCATACTTTAGATAGTAAAGGAGACTGCTGTTACTACCTGTTGAGAGAAAAGCAGGAGTGAAGCATCATCTATATGCAGGTAACACAAATTATGGTCCCTGTCTGCTCCTGGACAGGGTCCACTGGTCAGTGGTAGAGCACATGCCTTGCACACAGAGGGGCTAATTTTCAATCTCCAGGTAAAACTAGGAAGGAATCCTTATTGGAACTCCAAGGAGCTGTTACCTGAAAATGTCAACAACACCAGGCTAGATAGACCAATGGTCTGCGTCACTTACGGCAGCTCCCTATTTTTCTATATAGAGCTTAACCCATGTGGCCAAGGATCTGATGAAGCATCTAAAACACATGATCTTTACTGAGCACACAATGCTCTAGAGATACCTTGCGAGACATTCTTCAGAAGAGACACAAGAGAGCTAAGGGGTCAAAATAAATGCTAAGGAAAATGAGTATTCCTTATGATTAACCCAGTTTCCCTCCTGTGATAGATTCTCCTCAGAAACATATGCATCAGCAATCAGACTTACAAATTAAGTCTATTTTTGTAAGCCAAACATGCAAATTAAGCTTGATCAAACAAATCACAAGGCAGCAACAAAACATGCTAGATGTGAAATACATAGGCAAGGAAAAGCATATGCTATGAAAACAGTTGTCTTTCTGCACTTGAGAAAGGACCTATTCTAAAACCATGCTAAGTGTTCTATCTAGTCTGATGCTAACGGATGCTCAAGTTCTGCTGACGCAGAAAAATGCTGGGTGACCACATAGCAAGCTGAAGCTTTGCAAAATTCTGGGACCATCCAAGTTTGAGCCTTCTCTTTCTGACCTTCCTAACTGTAAGAAGGAGGGTGAGAAAGAGACCCCTCTTTCGGGAGTGCTGTCCCCCTCCCACCGACCATTGAGGAAGAGAGCCAGACCCCACCAGTGCCCCCACCCCAGAAGATGACATCTTCTGGACAGGACCCAGGGAATTTGGAGGGAGATTTGAAAAGACTCATGATTACTGAACGCGGGACTACTTTGGCGGGCACGGGAGAAAAAAGGCGGGAGATAGTGGAGGCAAGGTTAGGGGATATAAAAAGGTGAGAAAGTGAGTTACCAGTAGGCTGGGAGTGGATCTGGGTGGAAGATCCATGGACAGGGAAGACAGAGAAACTGTGTGTTCCCAAGGAGGAGGCGGATGCCCAGAGGAGGTGCGAGTCAAACCCCAAACCATTATACTGGGGTGAATGAGAGACTAAGGAGTGGAGGAGGAAATTGAGAGAGGAAAGAGAGAGAACAAAGAGAGAGGTTAGAATGGAGAATATGGGAGAACCAAGAGAGAGAGTTCCTGGAGTCCTGTAGGAGATGGGGGACCCCCCCCCCCCAGGGAGTGTGACTGGGTGCACATTCGAGAAGAAGACACTATCCCCATACTGGAAGGCGAGGAGGAATTACTGCTGAACTCTGATACCCCACCAGAGTGGCCCGGACCCTGGAATAGACAGGGTAAGAATCCTTTCAAATTAAACAACTGGAACCCCCCTTCAGACCTGTTGTCTAAGCGGGATAATGTTTGGAATGCCTTTGTGGATGCTGGACTGTTATTATACACCCAACAGGATCCTGGGCACTGTTTTGGGTGGAACATGGAATCCATAGTTACACTAATTCATGTTGACAACCCAAATCTAAATATGTTTATCTATAAATAAGCCTGCTTATGTTTCATGGGTCCCGTTTAGAAATGGGCACAAACTGCTGCTTTAGTGGCTCGTTTGTGTTCCACAGTTCGGTTCCTCGCCCCCTCTGGCAGCCGCCCACTCAGAGGCAGCATCCCAAGGAAGCAGGGGAGAGAAGCTGAGGTGCTGCTTCTGAGTGGGTGCCTACTGAAGGACAGAGTGCTGAACTCTTGAACACCTGTTCAGTTCATGCCCATCTCTTCTTCAAAATACTTTATACTGTGGCCTCAGAAACGCCAGGGTACTGTCACTGAGATTTTAACATCTGTTCACCAAATGAAGTCCACAGGAATAAACTTCTGAAGATCCTCTTAGAAGAGCCATCCAAGCAGTGTGACATATGAAGAAGGCTGCTGGGAGTGAGGGGAATAATCCTAGATCATGTTTTATAGCCGGAAGTCATTTGAGTGCACCTCCAAACACCCCTCATCATTTACTATGCTGGTTCAGAGTGATGAAAACTTGACCAACATCATCTAGAGAAGCAGACATTATCCACATCTGCTTTATAAATACTCCTGCTGCACTACAGTTCCCTGCAGTCTCTGTGAGGTGTATAGGAACTGAAAGTGAGTCAGAAGGTAGAGAGCTAAAGGTAAATGCAAGAAAGAGCTGGGTGTGTATGTGTACAACTGTTATAGGAATAAAAAGGCTAATACTAAGGTTAATTTCTTAAAGACATGTGAGACAGTCTTCAAAAGCCCTTTGTATTCCTCCATTTCTCTACAGATGGGAATAGATATAATAATTGCTTGTTTTTATGTGCTCCAGCTAGAAATGAATAAATATCAAAACTACAATCTTCTGTTTTCATTTACAGTATTCAGAAATGGGGACTTGAGACTTCCAAGACAAAAAAAAATGCATGAATAGCATCACATTCCCCCGCCCCCGTTCTGTTCTTCAGTACTATTAATTCTCTCTCAGTCCTCCTTTCTAACTACTCTCTTCAAAATTAACAGTGGAAAGCTCAGAGGACTTTGTCATGCTTAATAGTGTCACTGTTGGCTTTATGAAGTTGGCAACCAACTGCATATTGTAGTGGATGTAGTACATTGAGATGGTACCTGAATGTAGACATGCCAACTCAGGTTCTTAGCTTGTCATAGGTCAGTGTTATTATGATTATGGCAAATAGTCTTAGACATATCTAATGTCAAGGCTTATTAATTCTCCCTCCAGTGGACGATGATTAGGGCAGCAGGGTCACAGGGGTGTCACCAGGTATAAGTGCTCTTTCAGACAGGCCATCAGAGCCACCACTAGCCTTTTTCTTAAATTATTTAGGAAAAGAATTGTCATCCTGGAGGGAGAGGCATTAATATTTCTTTCCCATCTTCTAGACTCTCCAGCACCTCCCTTACTGACACAGTGTCAGAGATTTATCTTGCAGAGGTTCAGAAACCTGCTAGCCGGAGCTAATTCTGCAACGAACATCATCATTTCCGACATCTACTTCCAGTTTTGTAACACTTATTGCCTCTTGACTTGTTTTTGTGTAATTGTATAAAGAGATGGGAATAAGTACAACATGCATGCTTATAATGCCAGTGAGTAATATATTGCTACCTAGCTGCCTTGCACATAATAGTTGCTATGTTTAAACATCCCCATGCAATGCTCCTGTAATTTACACCACATAGTGGAACACTCAAAGCCACAAAATGTGTTTCTATATGCAATGTACATTCAGGTCTTCAGTTACCAGGGTAAAAGCAGCAGCCCATGCCCTGAGATTTCACAGAGTGAGTCTCTGTGAGGTCACAGAGGCAGGATATGTAAGCCAGCAGGGAGAGAACTGGTTCTGGGCCAACTAGTTATGGAAACAAGCATGAAGACAATCTAGACAAACAGGCTCACAATCCAAATAAAATCTGCCTCACCAGCTAACATAGCAACTCAGAAACAGGAAGTAAAAGCACATTTTGGCATCTGGTCAGCCCGTAGGTACAGCAACTGCTGACATTTTTTTGCAGGTTGCATCTTGAATGTCCTTAGCTACATGAAGAGCTTTGCCTAGCTCTGCACTGCTGCCAGGGAGTATGAAAGATCCACTGCCTTCTCCTGGTGAGGTTTGCCAGGCTACCGCTGTGACAGAAAACCCAACAAAAAGCCTCATGAGATGTAATGCTGGTGCTTTGCTTATTGCCTTCTTCCAAATGCCATGATGATCTTAAGTGCATGCACTACCAACTCTATGTGCAGTCTCCCCCATCTCTGATGGGTTTTTATTTATATAGTTATTTTTGGTGTACCACATCCCCTCTATCTGTCACTCCTGAGCAGTACCTTCAGTTTATTGTGGCGAGTAAAACGGAACTGAGGGTTGAGGCGGATGGACCATGCGCTGTGGGGGTGACTCTCACTTATGTAATTTTTTCCTCCAGGGCTCTGGAGTCTTCTGGGGATTCCTGCACAGGCGCAGTCTGAGCCCTGTTGTGTGAATTCACAGAGGTCCATTTGAAGAACAATGGTTACAGGTAAGTAACCTCACTTTTTATTCGGTAAAGAGGCAGAGGCTAAATACGAACCTTCACGTGGATGTTGTTTTTTTTCATGTACAACAATCTAAGTTTATTCAAATACAGTCATGCCATCTTCTGGTTGCTGCACAATGGTGGAGGGTGAGCTTTCACTTAACTAGGGCTTATTTTTCAGGTATGGCTTATATTACAAGCATCCTGAAAAATCATACTAGATCTTATTTTCAGGTTAGGTCTTATTTTTGGGGAAACTGGGTAGTGGCTTATAAAAAGTGCAAGACAGTGTGGCAGTTATATTCCAGTGTTCCTTGGTGCTGAAGAGAGGGTCAAAACCATGATATAACAACCTATGAATCATGGCACCATAAAACAAAGTTCTTAGAGTGGTCAGCCAGGCAAGACGCTCGTGGCTACGCAGCATTATATAAATAACGGCGCGCAAAATTCTCAAATTGTATCTCTGGCCTTAATATGGTAAATAGGAAAGCCAATTAGATTTGCATAAGCCTGGGAGTTAGGAAAGTTTTTAGGATCAGATCATACTTTTGCACTATTAAAGAGCAGGCCGGGTAGGTCGGGCTCGTCAGCCATGGAAGGCAGCCCATCTAGGAGAAGGAAAACTCCGATTTCAAACTTCCACTGCCTTGTGGCTATATCCACTCATGGAAAAGGTTTCAGGAGTTAACCTCGAGGCAAAATCCGGAGCTGGAGTCCCGAAGGCAGCATGTGTCGTTCTGCCAACTCCTGCGACATTGCTGGAACCAGTTGTATTGGCTCTTGCCTTTGCTCTGGAGAGGACACTCCTCGATTCAGAGCATGTTACCATAGTCTCTCAAGACTGAAGGATGCCTATGCCTAGTGTTTTCAGAGAGCTGTAGCGGACAGAGTGAGGGACTAGGACTCGGGAAACCTGGGTTTGAATCCCTACACCGCCATGGAAATTCAATGGAGAGAAGGTGGACCTGGTAAAACTACTCCTTAAATACCTCATTTAAAAGCCTTATTAAGGTCACTATAGGTTACTTCTAGACATGGGGAGGAATATAAAAATGAATCAGGATAATATTCGTTAAATATCCCTGATTCATCAGATATTCTTGCTTTGAATTCGAGACCCCAACGATTACAAAGCAATGAATATAACCCTTCTATATTCGTCCCTTCGTCAAGTCTGATGACCCCCAAACCAAGATGAAGAGCCGTTTTTGTCCCCATCTCTAGTTAGTTCCAACTTGCTGGCACATGACACACACACACACACACACATACACACAGTATTTCACAAATGCAACACACATGCCAACAGTTTTGCATTGAGACAGTGAGCCCTAGTGGCAAATGGGAATCAGGAGGGAGGCATGCACACAACTTTACAGGGACCTCATGTTGAGTCTGGGCTAGCCCCTGGATTTTTTAAGCCAAAATTGATTGCCAATAAGTCTTGACTTGAGAGAGATTTCTGTTTATTTGATATATATTAGACAAAGAGTGACAGCCTGATGGACAGGCCCCCTTCCAAGCAAAAGGCAAAATGTCCGCACTGAAGAAGGATGTCAGGAGTTTTTAAACCTTCTGTATTCTGGAATCAAAGGTTGGAGTACAACATACATGACCAGGAAACAGTTAACAAAAAGATTCTATATGATATACATACAAGAGGGGGGAGGTCTGAGACTTGGAATGCAATTTGTCTAGCAATAGATCCATTTTTTAAAAAGGGGAATGGATTCTAGATAAAGGATTCTGGGTGTGGAAGTCT